>NW_026991720.1:34970000-34980000 GCF_029215605.1 Mirounga angustirostris
TACACACTTTTTTTCCATCAGATGGAAAGTCAAAGTTGAGGGGGAAACACATAAATTATGTGCTTGAAATATGTGTATGAAGAACTTGTTGTGGCTCTGTTATCTAAAAGTGAAATTATTATTTATTCATACACAAACATAAGACACTTTAATAAAGAAGAGAAGCAGAAGGAAGAAACAGAGAATGAGACCAGATGTGTTTAAATGCAGAAGTTAGCATGGTTGTGTATTTCTTTACACATAAGCAGTCCCTTTGAACATTTTTACACCTCCTTGATCAAATTATTACGGTTAAAGTTACCAAAAATGAAATAAAATCACAAGGAGCAGTGATATTTATTAAACATCAAATATGATGCTTCTCAAAAAAATCACTGTTCTCAATATCATTTTAAAAGTAAAATATGGATTCTAGCATTTAAATGGTTACTCATAGACTCTTTTGAATGACTAGGGATAAAGGAACTGACAGCAAGAAACTACTGACCAGATGTTTTCAAACACCATCACCTGAAACACCTTCAAAGCAGTACAATCTCATAAAACATTCAGAAAGATTATCTGACTTAATGAATGCTCAAAATGCAAGCTCAAATCTATCCTGTAAAGCAATCAAGTTTTTAGCAACTATTTTGACCTTAGTGACACAAACAATTAATTCTGCAAACCTAATATCAAAATAAAATTCTACATCTAATGCAGAATAATTTCTCAATGTAGTTAATCTAAAGCAACATTTAAAATATGCTACCTCCATATATTATATGTTCTAGTATTTAGTACTAATTTTAGAAGATGAGAAAAGAATAAAGGAGAGAGTAATTCATCAAAAGGCTTTTTTATTACTAATTTTTCAGTGAATATAAAACAGCAAAGCATACTAACAAAGATGTAGCTCCTATGAATATATCCATTATATTATAAATATTAAAACTTAAAGATATTCCAGCTTTCAGAAATATTTAATATTAATAAATTAAATGCTAGGAAAAAGTATTAGCTGTAATTCGTCAATCCCCTTTTCTCCGCCAATCCATTTATCATTAAGTATTTGTTACAGTGTGTCCCAAACACTAACCCTTCCTCCTAAATACATGGTTAATTTAAGTTAAACTGCTCACCTCTATAAAAATTAAAAAGCCATAAAAATCAAAGGTAAACATTCTGTTCTCAAAACAGACCACATTCTGCCAGAAGTTCATGACAAACAAAATTTTATTTTGCTTATATCACTCACTGCCTCCTAAATTATATTTCCAAACAAGAGACCTCAGACAACAATGATTAGTCCATTTTACTACCAAGAAGTAATTTCTTTGTTCAAAACTTTACATTTAAATATCACCAAGGAAAGACAAATTTGTAAAATTATGTCACCTATGAATTTGTCTTAATATTTTCCCTCCAGTTTTTATTTTTTTCCTGAAACATACTGAATATGTTTGAATTAAAAGCAATAACCGCATTAATTTTATAGAAAAGACATTCCAATCTCTAACGAACTTAAAGGCCCATTCTAAAACACACTCACGGAAGGACAAAAATTCAATAACCTTAAGTTTTCTACCTATATTAATATAATAAAAACATAACCAAGGGAAGAGACATTTACAAAGGTTTTTGAATGTTTATTTATCAAATTATTACATATCTTCCTGTAGACACTTCCTGAAGTGTCTTTTGTAGACACCTACTATACCCATTGTGTTAAATCACTTCCAGAAGGCACTCCACAAACATGCAATACATGACTAGAGTTTCTAGGTTATCAGAAGGACATAACTTTTTCTATTTACTCTTGTTGATGGTTTATATCAACAAACTGTGTAGAACAAAGTAAACTTCCTACTCAGGTTATAAACACACCTCACAGATTTATCATAAAATGCCTCCAGAGTACTATAAAGCATAGCCATGATTTGACTCTGTTTTCTTTTTAAGATCTAATCAGAGCTTTGAAGAAAAAGAAAGTTACTTCTTTACATTTCCCTCCAGAACATAGTGTCTTTTAGTACTAAATTGCAATGTTCATTTTCAGTTGTTAATTTCACTTGCTTTTTATAACTGCCATCTACTGTCTTCTCACACAAAATAGAATTTGGCTATTAATTCTTAGGACTCTTACTGAGGGGAGTCAGTAGGAATATGATAGCACCCCAGTGGTATGATGTTTCCTGTAAATAGATTAAAGGGAGAGCAGGGCTGTCCTGAAAATTGCATTAATTTAAAGTAACTTGTAAAACAGGCTAATCCTGGACTTTGGTAGATATTTAATTCTTATGATGGTCAAACAAAATAAAAATTATCTTCCTAATGACTACTGTCTGTGAAAAGAGACATAATTCCAAAATAATACGGAACCTGTTCAAAGTGTTATGTCTAGCTCTTTTAAAAGATTGTTCTTGAAAACAATGCCTAAAGGTTAATACAGTATCCAGTACATATACTCTTAAGATAACTTTCTAAATACTGTTGTTATTTAAAATAACGATTCTATTAAATTTTACTGTCATGTGGGCATTTGCTTTAACTTTCGAGATGCATTCTGTCTCATCATATATTAACTGAAAACTGTGAATGATGTATCACTTAATTTGAAATATTTTTCAATAAGAATCACTATATTTTCATTTAATCATTTTTTTAAACATTTGGTCTGAATGCAATCCAGAATTTTCAAGAAATAACCTTTATTTTAAAGCAAATCAAATATACTCTTGTTGTCAAACAGGTATATTCATTCTGACCTAATTTAAGTATATGCTTTGAAGGCTTTCTGTTCTCTGTCACTATTTCCACAGACTTGAATCAGTGAAGAATGGAGTGGCTATTCTTTGGCTGAAAAGAATATTTCATTGACAAACAAAACTGGGAAAAATGAATCGATCACAGAAAAAGAATAATGGGCTACTTAAAAGTGTACCTTTATTGGGCAGTTGTTGACTTCTCTAGATTTAAATGAGAACTGCATTTTATGAGCCACTAGCAAAAAACAAAAAGTGCTCTTTAACGTGATCAAAAGATGTATATTCAAAACATCTTGGAATGAGTTTTCAAGAAAAGCAACACAGACGATCACGGTGTTTAGACAGTTCACAATCTCTCAGCAAATTTCAACTAATTAACAGCTAATATTTGCAGCCATCACAGGCAAGCATCTGTGTTATGAAAAGTCCTTGTGGTCCTTTTCACCTTAGCTTCGACTTGGAAGAAATTCATTGCATAAGCAAGTATCAAGTAATGTGGCCCTCTGGTGGAAAACTAAGTATCACATTCTGCAGCACAATGTTCGACAGTAAACTAGAAGCTATCAAATACTTGTTACAAAGCTTTACAGATCCTCCCGAAAATCACCCTGTGAACTTAATTAATAGCTTGACACCTGAAGGGCACTCAGGCGCCGGCATGACGTAACGAAGATGAAAATCCTACCTTTCCTGATTCTTCAATCAGGTTCCAAAGAATAATAAATTCTCAGCATCCTTTAGCTTCACACAACATGCTCAGTTGGCTACGAATACATTTTTCCCATTGAAGCAAACAGGCTGATTTGTTTTAAGGAATCACCGAAGAAAACAAAACTTACCTGCTGTTGTTGCAGATGCAGCAGCTCTACTGTGCTTACTTCTGAGCTGGTGTCACCACTTGATCTTCCATCTCGGCTGCCAGCATCTAATTGGCTGCTCAGAGTGCTCATTCCATTTTGATTCATTGAACTGTTGCTTATTGTCTCTGTCGCAGATTCCTGCATCATGACTTAATACCTAAAAGTGATTAAGAAGTATCAATTAACACACGTTACACCTTCATACTTCCATTATCAAGATGTCCCTCTCTGCCAATTACAGAGACAGCATCTTTAGAAGAAAAAAAAAAAAAAAAAAAGCCCGCCTTGAACAGTCATTTACCAAGAAAAGCAATACAAATTCAGCTTTCATCCAGATACTAATCACTGAAATTATGGTTTCTATAAGCAATTTTTGTGTGGTTACATTTAACAGCCAAAGTAACATACCATGCATAGAGCATGGTCAATAGCATTTATGAAGGACCACATTTTAAAGTCTACCTATAAAACCAGCTTAAATGAAGGCACGATTGCACACTCTGTTCTATGTTTCCTATTATCTACCTTTGACAACCATGGATGACTATACAGCCTTATTTTAAATATTCACTATCTTGATTCTGTCAGATTTTTACAGCACATCTTATGTAAGGCTGTGGTTTAATGATGCACAGCTAATCATACAAAATTAAAATTTTGTAAGGGTGTTACAAATCATATGGTATCAACCAATGATAAATAGTATAATGGGTTTCTTTTTTTTGTGACTAAATAAAATTTTGCCTTGGAGGCATTTTAAGAAAAAGCTCCTGCTGCAAACACGTCAGATATTGCCTATTTTTTTAATCAAACAGCTCATATTCATTTATTTTTCTGACATTTAAAACATTTAATACTGTCCTTCCTGGGAAGTAATTAAGCTTATGCATGAGCAGCAATCAAACTGTTCACTTGAAGATGACTTAAAACTCAATTTTAACATAGGCAAATAAATGAAAGTATATATAAAATTAATTTTCCAGGCATGTATTAGATATGAAAGCTGGAAATAAAATCTATCAAGAATATCACTAATGATTGTGCTAAAAACAGCATAAATTATGCATATTACCTTCTCTACAGTAATAAATGTTTTATCATTTTCACTGCATAAATATACTGTACTTTCAGGATAGCAATGAGATGTCCTGCCAAGATCAGTGGAAATCCTTGCAGTAAATAAAGAACCAATGTGCTCTTACAAACCAGAATTTCACAGTACATCTTGAATCTGTGGTTTAGAAAGATCACTTTTGGCTCTCAGAGATATCTGAATCCTATCCTATAACCTAATTGCTGCACTTCTCTGATTTACTTCTACGGACAGGATTTCAGAAACAACCTGGGTGCGCTGTGACTTTAATAGTAATGCTAGACAGACAGGGGACTTAGCCTAAAGTAAAGAAGGACGTTAAACTTATCACTCAATTTAAATTTTTGTAACTAGGCAATTTCACTATTTTAAACTTGGTCATATTTTAAGACTTTTGTCCATTAAACAATTTTAATGTATTTATTACAGAGCAAATGTAAGCTTGATGTCTTTTCATGTCAGAGAGAAACCCTCTTCCCCAGATTCTTACAAAATGTGATTATGGACACACACATAGACACACACACACACACACACACAGATACATATCCAATAGAGTTTTTTTGCATACTAATATTATAATTATTAAAAATTAATGGTTATAATTTAACAGCTTTAACAGGTTTTTTCATCAAAGTCTAAATTATTAGATTATTTCTAGGACTCTAAAAAGTCAATTAAAAAAGAAGGACCTGCTGATTTCTAAAAGACCACCAGTAGCTGGGCTAGCAAAGCAAGTCAGTATAAGAAAAACTACATATACAACTTAAAGCTGTTCCGATAAAAAAGAAAAAAAAAGCAACAACAACAAAACCCCATAATCACAAAGGAAGCAATTGTTATAACTATGTAGTAAACAACTTTTGAACCAAATGTGCTTATGAATAAATAGGCTTTGTTAAACACCTTATTGAACATTAACAAAGAAAAATCACACAAATGAAAACTGATACACAGTGATGGATTTTACAGGGGAAAAAAACAAAGCTAATACTCTTTTCTGAGATTAGGCAGCTAATAAGTATTCAAATTAGGCATAAATTTTACATGCACAATGTTTAAAATATTCAGAGAAAAGGTCTGATTGCCTTTACTACTTATATGAAAATTATAATTTGGGTCCTCTGCAACTGTAGAAACAGATAGATATAATTTCTACTACATATTGCATTTAAATTTTACTTTTGACAATAGATCTTGAGTGTATGTGTATGTATATATTTTTACTTCATCATCCAAATTTATTTGAAATACTTATTATCTCTGGGTGGAGTTTGCAACAAAAAGAATAAAAATTTTAAAAAACTGTATTTTCAAATGTAGCAGACAAATGGCAGTATTTAATATTAACCTTTGTGTAGTTAATGTCGGAACTAATTGGATGAATTAAAGAATTCTGCATATATTATTGTATTATAATCAAGGCCATCAAATAATTAAGAATAATCAACAAGCAGAGTCATGGGTCTAAATTTTTGTTACAATTATAAAGAAAGACCCACATAACTTCCAATTCCTATTATCCAGAGGATTTTATTATACCTTGTGGAATTTTTGACTTTATAAAACCCTGGAGTATAAACTGTGATTCACATTTTTGGTTCAATCATCTAAAAGGTAGTAAAATCACGCTTAAGAAAAACAGTAACATTGATAGCACTTTTTTCTCTACAGAACAAAAGCATCTGACCCAACATTAATAGGCAAAAAGAAGGGCAATTGTGTGATCAGAGGATTCTAATGTACATATCACCTAAAGAAGACAGCTTGGAGCATGTCCACTATAAAGGAGATCTATCTTCAAGGATAATGAAGATGCTGTCCAGGATTTACTGAGTTTCTCCTAGTGATATCTCCACACCTATTTTCTACTAGAGAAAATATGTCTGGCACAATGTGAGGTGCTGTTTACCTTTTAAAGTATATTTTAAATAATTACAAATTCAGCATATTCTTTCCAAGTGAATGTGCTTGTGATCCCAAACACATCAAACTAAATTATTCATTCTTCTCAATCCTACCACAAACATTTTACAAAAATCAGTGAAAATAAATTCCGGATCATTAAAGGAAAAGGTGAAATTGGGAGTCGCTGTCTTAATGTTTGTCTGAACTGTCAGTTAAACCTTTAAATCTTTCATCATACACAACTTTTCAGCCACATCAGAAAATGACTCTTCAGATCTTGCACTCCAATGATACAGTTCTACTTTTCTCCCTTGCATTAAGTTTTCCTTTCTTTCCTTTTTCTTTCTTCTTCTTCTTTTTTTTTTTTAAGCAAGTCACTGTACAGATACTTATTCTCTACACCACTTCCCTTTTGAAACATTAAACTGACACTGGAACTGACTGCACAAGATTGCATTTTCTCTTCCTAAACAACTTGAATTGAAAGGTTACTTAGTGTAACAATATTTACTTGCAGAATTGTGTTGTTACCAAGGGTATAATGGATGGTGGCTATGCAGGTTTACGCAAGAATGAGTGAAGCATGAGGCATTAGCCATGTGTTTGACATGTTTCAAATTGCTATAATCCAGCATTAAACACACCCAGCAATTCATGCCATTTCTTGCAGCCATAATCTTGAATAAAGCGTGCACAACCACTTATTATATAAATTAGTATATGACTCCCTGTTATAGTCACAACAGTGCTTTTGTGTTTATTTTGCATCAAGATGTAGTCTTTTATTTGTACAAATAGCAGGATATAAAGACATAGCTCAATTAGACCTCCTTACTTTATGATAGGGTAGTACTGAATGCTAGACTTGGTTTTATTTTTTTCCTTTTAGAGTTATAGGTTCCATTGGTATAAAACTGTATCATGTGTTGAGATAGACATTTGCCAGAGCGATAACAGAAACCTGCATATATCCTATTCCATATTCACTACAATGTTCAAAAGTTCGATAATTGACCTGGGCCAGTACAGTTAACTGTTAACCACCACCAGGGACACTATTGGTCCTTGTTGCTTACTCAGCTTCTTTTCTCTCAGGTTCTCTCTCTCTCTCTCTCAGGTTCTCTCTCTCATCTTTCTGACCTCTCTCCCTTCCTTCTTCTCTTCCATCTCCTACCCCATGTGTGTGCATATATGTGTATGTATGTGTGTAGATAGACAGATGTGGGTACATTGATTGATCAAACTGTATATGTCAAGGATGGTAAGAAGGGAAAAGTAACCTCTACCACCCCCATGCTCCCCCATCTACATAAGTGGACACTCAATCTTATAATCTTGGTGTCTTCGTATTAAATCTCTCTCTTTTATTTTTGCCATCTTACCATTTAATTAAAGCAAATGGATGGAGAAAATGACTTCCTGAGAAACTGAGAATAAATAATAGTCCATATAAAAAGTTTTAACTATTTCTGTGAACTTTTCTTAAACAAAATTATTTACAGTGACATCAAAGAATATTTCGTGTCCAATATCTTCCAGTGTCTAATTTATCAACCAAATATGTACATTGAATCCAAAAGATTTTGAATATGACATATAAAGAAAAACATGAAATCAAAAAGTTATCATGTACTCTTAAATAATTCTTAATCACTTTTAAATTATCAATATTAAATATTCTTAAATATTCCTATGTAAATTCACACCAGAAAGCGTTCAGTATGAGGAAAATCTACATATGCAACAAGAAACCACATACATTTACCTCAAAATATCAGCTAAATTCTGATTTTGAAAACCTGACTGAATTACAAAACTTTTGAAAGAAACTAGCATTTAAATAATGATAACTTCTGTGCTCTAGTGGAATTAATTCATCATGGACACCATGCACAGTGCATTTGAAATCTAGTACTGCTTTGCTAAAAGTCTTTAATGCTAAGATTGCCTAATAAATCAAAATGCCAAATATGAAGGACATAGTTGAATGTGTAAGAACAAAAATTGAACAAGCACACAAGTATTTTTAATTTTAAACAACTGAAACAGGATGTCTTTTAAAACATGATTTGGGAAAGGATATCTATCGTTACAGCAAGTGTTATGATCTTTATTATAACAAGTGATATGATTGTAAGTAAATGAAAATTAAGTTGTTTACAAAGTATCTGCCACTGCTCTTCACTTGTTTAAACAAAATGCCTAAAATGCTATCCACAAATTAAGGTTACCTTCCTGGGGAAAAAAAATCCAACAATTTTAATTAGTAAGAATTCAAATTTTCATTCAAAAAGGTTAATATGTCAAACATACCAAGTTGTAGAGACATTTCAACATGGTGATTTTTAAAAATAATGGTCATGACTATCTTTAGCGAACAGAATACTGTTAGATCTTCAACAATGACAAACATCAGAGAAACATAAGAGTTGACCAAATGAAAATCTTATCTTTCACTTCAATCAGCTATTAATTAATTTAGCAACTCAGTATGTTATGTTTTACTTCAGGATTAAAATTAACCTAAGTTTTAAAACACAAGTAACAAGACATAAAAATTTCATTATGGATATAGTATAAAATACTAAAATTAAGTACTTATTCTCTATGCTATTTCATTTAAATATAGTACAACAGCAAATTTGAAAGAATGGTAGCTATATAGATGTATTTTACTGTAACATTATGATTCTGCATCTTAGAGTTCCATGGTCCCCATTCACAAGCATGATTGGAAGGGAAATGATAATACTGATGATTCTGATGAACTAATTGTTCCCACATATATTTCAAAATTATATCTGTACATTAATCTTTATATCTAAAGTCTTGTTTTAGCCTCATACATTTATATAATTTCCATACTGAGCATCTATTTCTCAAACAGGTGAAAATGTATATCAAATTTTAGTTTAATGGTCAGTCTTCCTTTTAAGTCCACAAATTTTAATGCTAGTTTAATCATTACATTTTTTAATGTTTTAAGTCAGTCCTTTATAACAGTAATATTTATTTATTTTTAAAACCAGGGAAGAAGGAAGCTTAGGGAAAGTTTATTTCATTCTGTTACTCCATAACCTCTGACAAATTGAGTTGGTGTTAATTTATAATACCAAAACGTAATATTTTTTCGTAGTGGATTGAACTATATCTATATATTTTACAAATATGAGAGGAGGGACTTAAAAACTACAGAATGTCACGTAGGTACTAATACAAAAATAAATACTGGTTACAGTTTACAAGAGACCTGATAAGCAAGTACATTCTGTCACACTTTTCCTCGTCCTTGCCTAAAGAAAAAAATATCTTCCAATTCTTGAGACCAGAACTATTTTCGTTTAGGATATAGAGAATTTAACAGTAAAAAATGTTAAAGCAATAAGAAACAT